>NW_026914533.1:0-3260 GCF_034315485.1 Pezoporus occidentalis
TGACTCCTCTATGACTCCTCTATGACTCCTCTATGACTCCTCTATGACTCCTCTATGACTCCTCTATGACTCTATGACTCCTCTATGACTCCTCTATGACTCCTCTATGACTCCTCTATGACTCCTCTATGACTCCTCTATGACTCCTCTATGACTCCTCTATGACAGTATGACTCCTCTATGACTCCTCTATGACTCCTCTATGACTATGACTCCTCTATGACTCCTCTATGACTCCTCTATGACTCCTCTATGACTCCTCTATGACTCCTCTATGACTCCTCTATGACTCCTATATGACTCCTCTATGACTCCTCTATGACTACTCTATGACTCCTCTATGACTCCTCTATGACTCCTCTATCTATGACTCCTCTATGACTCCTCTATGACTCCTCTATGACTCCTCTATGACTCCTCTATGACTCCTCTATGACTCCTCTATGACTCCTCTATGACTCCTCTATGACTCCTCTATGACTCCTCTATGACTCCTCTATGACTCTATGACGACTCTATGACTCCTCTATGACTCCTCTATGACTCCTCTATGACTCCTCTATGACTCTATGACTCCTCTATGACTCCTCTATGACTCCTCTATGACTCCTCTATGACTCCTCTATGACTCCTCTATGACTCCTCTATGACTCTATGACTCCTCTATGACTCCTCTATGACTCCTCTATGACTCCTCTATGACTCCTCTATGACTCCTCTATCTATGACTCCTCTATGACTCCTCTATGACTCCTCTATGACTCCTCTATGACTCCTCTATGACTCCTCTATGACTCCTCTATGACTCCTCTATGACTCCTCTATGACAGTATGACTCCTCTATGACTCCTCTATGACTCCTCTATGACTCCTCTATGACTCCTCTATGACTCCTCTATGACTCCTCTATGACTCCTCTATGACTCCTCTATCTATGACTCCTCTATGACTCCTCTATGACTCCTCTATGACTCCTCTATGACTCCTCTATGACTCCTCTATGACTCCTCTATGACTCCTCTATGACTCCTCTATGACTCCTCTATGACTCCTCTATGACTCCTCTATGACTCCTCTATGACTCCTCTATGACTCCTCTATGACTCCTCTATGACTCCTCTATGACTCCTCTATGACTCCTCTATGACTCCTCTATGACTCCTCTATGACTCCTCTATGACTCCTCTATGACTCCTCTATGACTCCTCTATGACTCCTCTATGACTCCTCTATGACTCCTCTATGACTCCTCTATGACTATGACTCCTCTATGACTCCTATGACTATGACTCCTCTATGACTCCTCTATGACTCCTCTATGACTCCTCTATGACTCCTCTATGACTCCTCTATGACTCCTCTATGACTCTCTATGACTCCTCTATGACTCCTCTATGACTCCTCTATGACTCCTCTATGACTATGACTCCTCTATGACTCCTCTATGACTCCTCTATGACTCCTCTATGACTCCTCTATGACTCCTCTATGACTCCTCTATGACTCCTCTATGACTCCTCTATGACTCCTCTATGACTCCTCTATGACTCCTCTATGACTCCTCTATGACTCCTCTATGACTCCTCTATGACTCCTCTATGACTCCTCTATGACTCCTCTATGACTCCTCTATGACTCCTCTATGACTCCTCTATGACTCCTCTATGACTCCTCTATGACTCCTCTATGACTCCTCTATGACTCCTCTATGACTCCTCTATGACTCCTCTATGACTCCTCTATGACTCCTCTATGACTCCTCTATGACTCCTCTATGACTCCTCTATGACTCCTCTATGACTCCTCTATGACTCCTCTATGACTCTCTCTATGACTCCTCTATGACTCCTCTATGACTCCTCTATGACTCCTCTATGACTCCTCTATGACTCTATGACTCCTCTATGACTCCTCTATGACTCCTCTATGACTCCTCTATGACTCCTCTATGACTCTATGACTCTATGACTCCTCTATGACTCCTCTATGACTCCTCTATGACTCCTCTATGACTCCTCTATGACTCCTCTATGACTCCTCTATGACTCCTCTATGACTCCTCTATGACTCCTCTATGACTCCTCTATGACTCCTCTATGACTCCTCTATGACTCCTCTATGACTCCTCTATGACTATGACCTCTATGACTCCTCTATGACTCCTCTATGACTCCTCTATGACTCCTCTATGACTCCTCTATGACTCCTCTATGACTCCTGACTATGACTCCTCTATGACTCCTCTATGACTCCTCTATGACTCCTCTATGACTCCTCTATGACTCCTCTGATCCTCTATGACTCTCTATCTATGACTCCTCTATGACTCCTCTATGACTCCTCTATGACTCCTCTATGACTCCTCTATGACTCCTCTATGACTCCTCTATGACTCCTCTATGACTCCTCTATGACTCTATGACTCCTCTATGACTCCTCTATGACTCCTCTATGACTCCTCTATGACTCCTCTATGACTCCTCTATGACTCCTCTATGACTCCTCTATGACTCCTCTATGACTCTATGACTCCTCTATGACAGTATGACTCCTCTATGACTCCTCTATGACTCCTCTATGACAGTATGAACTCCTCTATGACTGCTCTATGACTCTCCTGACTCCTCTATGACTCCTCTATGACTCCTCTATGACTATGACTCCTCTATGACTCCTCTATGACTCCTCTATGACTCCTCTATGACTCCTCTATGACTCCTCTATGACTCCTCTATGACTCTATGACTCCTCTATGACTCCTCTATGACTCCTCTATGACTCCTCTATGACTCCTCTATGACTCCTCTATGACTCCTCTATGACTCCTCTATGACTCTCTATGACTATGACTCCTCTATGACTCCTCTATGACTCCTCTATGACTCCTCTATGACTCCTCTATGACTCCTCTATGACTCCTCTATGACTCCTCTATGACTCCTCTATGACTCCTGTATGACTCCTGTATGACTCCTCTATGACTCCTCTATGACTCCTCTCTATGACTCCTATCTTGACTCCTCTATGACTCCTCTATGACTCCTCTATGACTCCTCTGTGACTCCTCTGTGACTCCTCTGTGACTCCTCTATGACTCCTCTATGACTCCTCTATGACTCCTCTATGACTCCTCTATGACAGTATGACTCCTCTATGACTCCTCTATGACTCCTCTATGACTCCTCTATGACTCCTCTATGACTCCTCTATGACTCCTCTATGACTCCTCTATGACTCCTCTATGACTACTCTATGACTAC